>NW_018742243.1:0-26837 GCF_001683475.1 Chenopodium quinoa
TTTGACTTTCATTTGATTCAAATAGCTTTATTTGAATGTGTTTGACTTTCATTTGATACAATTAGCTTTGTTGAACGTATTTGACATTTGATTAAATAGCTTTTTTGAATATGTTTGACTTTCATTTGATTCAATTAGCTTTGTTTGAATGTGTTTGACTTCATTTGATTCAATTAGCTTTGTAAAATGTATTTGACTGTCATTGATTCAAATAGCTTTGTTTGAATGTGTTTGACTTTCATTTGATTCAATTAGCTTAGTAGAATGTATTTGACTTTCATTTGATTCAATTAGCTTTGTAGAATGTATTTAACTTTCACTTGGTTCGAAAGCTTTGTTTGAATGTGATTGACTTTAATTTAATTATATTAGCTTATTTTGAATGTTTTGACTTTAATTTAATTCGATTAGCATTTTGAATTAGCTTATTTAATTCAATTAGCTTTGTGGAATGTATTTGACTTCCATTTGATTCAATTAGCTTTTGTTTGAATGTGTTTGACTTTTATATGATTCAATTTGCTTTGTAGAATGTATTTGACTTTTATTTGATTTAATTAGCTTTGTTTGAATGTGTTTGACTTTCATTTGATTTAAAAGGCTTTGTTTGAATGTGTTTGTCTTTCATTTGATTCAACTAGCTTTGTAGAATGTATTTTACTTTTATTTTATTTAATTAGCTTTGTTTGAATTTATTTGACTCTCCTTTGATTCAAATAGCTTTGTTTGAATGTGTTTGACTTTCATTTGATTCAATTAGCTTTGTAGAATGTATTTGACTTTCATTTGATTCAAATAGCTTTATTTGAATGTGTTTGACTTTCATTTGATTCAATTAGCTTTGTAGAATGTATTTGACTTTCATTTGATTCAAATCTTTGTTTGAATGTGTTTGACTTTCATTTGATTCAATTAGCTTTGTTTGAATGTGTTGACTTTAATTTAATTCAATTAGCTTTGTAGAATGTATTAGACTTTTATTTGATTTAATTAGCTTTGTTTTAATGTATTTGACTCTCATTTGATTCAAATAGCATTGTTTGAATGTGTTTGACTTTCATTTGATTCAAATAGCTTTGTTTGAATGTGTTTTACTTTCATTTGATTCAATTAGCTTTGTAAATGTATTTGACTTTCATTTGATTAAAATAGCTTTGTTTGAATGTGCTTGACTTTTATTTGATTCAATTAGCTTAGTTTGAATGTGTTTGACTTTCATTTGATTCAATTAGCTTTGTTGAATGTATTTGACTCTTATTTGATTCAATTAGCTTTGTTTGAATGTGTTTGACTTTCATTTGATTCAATTAGCTTTGTAGAATGTAATTGACTTTCATTCGATTAAAATAGCTTTGTTTGAATGTGCTTGACTTTCATTTGATTCAGTTAGCTTTGTTTGAATGTGTTTGTGATGTGAAAACTAATGGATGAAATTAGTTTAAACAAGTTAATGAATCAAGCTTAAGCAAAGGATTGTTTTTAGGTTGGTGTTTAGGTACGTTTATGTAGAATTTAGGTGTAGGTTTGCAAGGATTACTCACTTAACAAACAAGGATATGAAGGCAAGGATTTCTCACTCAACCTACTAAGTTCAAATTGTATGGAAGGATTACTCACTTGACCACTCAATCTCTTCAAGTCTAACTTGGTACAAAAACCGGTTATTTCATAAACAAATAATCAGTTTTTAAGTTCAAGCAAAAGCTCTTTTTCATTGATCAAAATCTGATTACAAACTACAATTACATGCTTTTTATAAGCCACTAAAAGAACTAACAATCATTGCTTAACTTAAAGAAGCAAACTGATTTTATTAAAGCTTTAAACAACGAAAATGAAACTAAGCCTAAATTACGTCTAAGTGCAGCAGCCTCTTAGTCTTCATATGCCCCTTAACGTCCTTATTAAACGCATGTAAATGAGCTAAGCAATCAGCCACAAATTCAGCAAGAAAAACGTTGGAGATGCATTTGTAACCCCCCCTTGATTCACGCCTCCTTCATTATTCATGCATTGAAGTTTCTCCTTGAGTTCCTCTCCATTCTCCAACTGAAATGCTGTTCAAAAATGCTTCAATTAACGTGCTTAATGAGCAATTAAGCAAGTCAATCCATGATTAAAACCAAACGGACCATGAGCAGCAAAAGAATCCAAGGTTTGGTCTTCAAATGATTTCGCCAGTATTACTTCTTTGGATGAAACGTAACTTGGACTTGTGCTTGGACTTGAATGAGAATTGTGACTAGGGCTAATAGGACTTTCGTGATTTGCATCATCCTCCCCTTCTTCGAAAGGAGTTGTCCTCAACTCGTCATCTTCTAAAGAAGGAGCTAGGTCACCAATATTGAAAGTTGATGAAACTCCAAATTGCCCTCCAAGATCAACTTTGTATGCATTATCATTGATCCTTTCCATGATTTGAAAAGGACCCTCTGCCCTTGGCATCAACTTGTGCTTTCGTTGCTTAGGGAACCTTTCTTTTCGAAGAAAAATCCAAACAAGATCACCCACTTCGAATTTTCTCATATTGCTCAAGTGTTTGTTTGCTTGCTTCTTGTAGGACTCATTAGCTTTCTCAATGTTCTTCCTAACTTCTTTATGAACATTCATCATGAACTCAACGTGCTCCTTGGCTGTCCCATGAACAAATTTGTCCTTAGGAATTGCAATGTAATCAAAAGGAACATAAGGATTGACCCCATAAACAACTTCGAATGGTGAGTATTTCGTGGTTTTACTTGGAGTTCTATTGTAAGCAAATTCAGCATGAGCTAGCTTTAGATCCCAATCTTTCCCTCCTTTGTTTACTAAGGCACGAAGCAATGTTCCAAGAACTCTATTCACCACCTCGGTTTGGCCATCCGTTTGTGGATGATGGCTAGTTGAAAACAGCAGCTTGGTACCCACGAGCCTCCATAATGACTTCCAAAAATGACTCACAAACTTTGTATCACGATCTGAAACAATGGTTCTAGGCAAACCATGTAACTTAGCCACCTCCTTGAAAAAAAGTTGAGCCACGTTATAAGCATCATCCACTTTTTTACAAGCAATGAAATGGGCCATCTTCGAAAACCGATCAACAACCACCATGATTGAATCTTTTCCACGAGCTGTTCTAGGCAAGGCCATGATGAAATCCATACTCAAATCCTCCCAAGGTCTTTCGGGAATTGGCAAAGGCTTGTATTCACCTCTATGAAAGGTCATTTTAGCCCTTTGACAAGTAGAACATCTAGCTAGGATTTGATGCACGTTAGCTAGCATCTTTGGCCAATAAAAGTGACTTTGCAAGATCTCTAGGGTCTTTTGAATACCCATATGACCAGCAACGCCTCCTCCATGAGCTTCCCTTATCAATAAGTCACGAATTGCCCCTTTAGGAACACAAAGTTTGTTTCTTTGAAAAGAAAACCGTCCACATCACGAATTGACCATTTACTCCATGTTTGCAAGCTTCAATGATTTCCATAAGTTCATGGTCTTCTTTGTAAGCTCTTTCATAATTTCAAAACCAAGGACCTTAGCCTCCATGATTCCAAGAAGAGTATGCCTCCTTGATAATGCATCAGCCACGATGTTGGCTTTCCCTTGCTTATATTTTGTAGCAAAGTTGAATGATTGTAAGAATTCTACCCACTTAGCATGCCTAGCATTCAATTTTTTTTTGGCCATGTATGAACCTCAAAGACTCATGATCCGAATGCAAGATGAATGGTTGTGGCCTCAAATAGTGTGACCAATGATCTAAAGCTCGAACCATGGCATAAAATTCTTTGTCATAAGTGGAATAGTTCAATTTCCCTTGGCTCAATTTCTCACTAAAGTAGGCAATGGGTTTTTTTTTCTTGGATTAGGACAGCCCCTATTCCCTTCCCACTTGCATCACACTCAACTTCAAAGTGTTTCATGAAATCAGGTAAGGCTAAAACAGGTGCCTCACACATCTTTTTTTTCACTAGTTCAAACGCCCCTTGGGCTTGAGGGTTCCATTGGAAGGTTCCTTTCTTTGTACACTCGGTGATAGGAGCCATGAGGGTACTAAAGTTCTTAATGAACCTTCTATAGAAAGAGGTTAGTCCATGAATTGAACGAACTTCAGTTATGGTTTTTGGGATAGGCCACGAAGCAATGGCTTCTATTTTGCTTGGATCCACCTTGATTCCATCACCTGAAACAATGTAACCAAGAAAAACAATTTCGGTTAGCAAAAAATGACACTTCTCCAACTTCCCATACAATTTTTTCTCCCTCAAAGTTCTAAAGATTTCTTCCAAGTGCCTCAAATGATCTTCCTCATTTGTACTATAGATGAGAATATCATCTAAGTAAAACAACTACAAACCTCCCCAAAAAAAGGTCTCAACATCTCATTCATAAGCCTCATGAAAGTACTTGGGGCATTTGTTAAACCAAATGGCATAACAAGCCATTCATACAACCCATGCTTGGTTTTAAAAGCTGTTTTCCACTCATCACCCTCCCTCATACGAATTTGGTGATACCCACTTCTCAAATCAAATTTTTGAAAACACTCTAGCCCCACTCAACTCATCCAACATATCATCAAGTCTAGGTATGGGAAACCTATACTTAATGGTTATATTGTTCACAGCCCTACTATCATCAATACACATCCTCCATGTTCCATCTTTTTTAGGCACTAACAAGGTAGGAACAGCACAAGGACTCATAGACTCTCTCACATAACCCATTTGCATCAAACTCCTCAATTTGTTTTTGCAACTCTTTAGTTTCCATGGGATTACATCTATAAGGTGGTTTGTTAGGAAGGGGTGCTCCCGAAATTAGGTCAATTTGATGTTCTATCCCACGAATGGGAGGTAATCCTAAAGGCAACTCATTAGGAAAAACATCCTCATAAGCTTTGATTAATTCGGCCAACCTAGGGTTTTGTTGAACAAACCCTTCATGCTCCTCCTTAGACAACAACAAAAACACCTCATCTTCCTTCTCTAAGGTCTTTTCGAATTCTTTGAAAGAAAGTAACAAGATTTCCTTTCTTTTGGGCTCTTTTTGTGGTGTTTGTGGTGGTGGGAATTGTGTTTGGGGAATCTTTTTTTGTGGTGGCAAGGGATGCAACACTTTCTTGCTGCCTTGGTGGGTGATAGTATAGGTATTAGTTAGACCATCATGGATCGATTTTCTATCACTTTGCCATGGTCTTCCTAATAAAACGTGACATGCATCCATAGGAATGACATCACACAAAATCTCATCAACATAAGAACCAATCTGAAATTTTACCAAGCATTGTCTCCTAACTCCCGTACTCTTACTCTTATCAAGCCAACTCAATTTGTAAGGGGTAGGGTGTCTAGTGGTTTTCAAATCAAGTTTTTTCACAAGGTCACTTGATACAACATTTGCTTCACTACCACTATCAACAATTAAGTCACAAACATCTCCATTAACCTTCCATTTGGTTAAAAAGACATTCTCTCTTTGCAAAGGGTTTCTTTCAACCTCAACTTGCATTTGTAAAGCTCTCCTCAAGACTAGGCTGCTTTTTTTCGGGGAAACAATCATCACCTTGTTCCTCCTCTTCATTAGAATCATAAGATTCCAAAGGGTCATTTTCAACAACATTCTCGTCCTCTAACTCCTCATCTAGGCTAAAAGGTTGAGCCATCATATTTTTTAGCTCTCTCATGGTTAAAGCTCTAGTATTAGGACAATCCCTCTTATAGTGTCCTCTTCCATGACACTTAAAACACACTATGTCACTCAAGTCCCCGGTTTTGGCAACAGCTTTGCCTTTTTCTTTTGGGTCAAAGGAACTTGGGTTTCTTTTGGTGGAATTTGGAAAAGAAGAGTTTTCTTTTTGGTGGATTGAATGGGCGTTTGTATTTTGGCTCAAATGGATTAGAGGGCTTTTTCTTTTTTCTTTTGATTATCAAACTTAACAGAAAGTTTGCAAGTTTCATCGAAAGTCAAATTGGGTTGCACTTCTATCTTTTCAAGGATCTCCTTATCTAGACCAGCCATAAACCTCCCTAGTTTCAAATCCTCATTTTCCACTATTTCACAAATAATGGATAATCTTTCAAATTCTTTTATATATTCCTCCACACTACTACTACCTTGTTGCAAGGTACTCCATTTAACATACATGGATTGTTTGTAATTAGAAGGCACAAAACGTTCCCTAAGTTTCTTCCTAAGCTTGGTCCATGTAGAAATACGAGTTTTCCCATTGCTTTCTCGTTTTCTTTGGACTCCTTTCAACCAAGTTTCAGCATACTTGGCTATCTTCACCTTAGCAATCTTGTACTTTTGTTCATCTTCCTCAACGTCTTTGAACTCAAAGTACCTCTCAAGTGATTGCTCCCACTCCAAGTACTTCTCAGGGTCAAGAGTACCATCAAAAAGGTCTACATCCACCTTTAGACTCTTGTCATCATATCTAAGAGGGTTTTGACGCCCATCCCTTTGTTCTTGTGTCAACAAACGAGCCATTAGAGCCATTATATTACCATGTAATTGCTCATTGGTTTCCAAGAGCCTTTGTTGGTTTTCCTCCATAATTCTAAGTCTCCTTTGGTCGACGGTTTCATTTGGGTTTGCTTGATCCATTTGGACAGAAACTTCCCCCTACCTGACGCGCCAAATGATGTGAAAACTAATGGATGAAATTAGTTTAAACAAGTTAATGAATCAAGCTTAAGCAAAGGATTGTTTTTAGGTTGGTGTTTAGGTACGTTTATGTAGAATTTAGGTGTAGGTTTGCAAGGATTACTCACTTAACAAACAAGGATATGAAGGCAAGGATTTCTCACTCAACCTACTAAGTTCAAATTGTATGGAAGGATTACTCACTTGACCACTCAATCTCTTCAAGTCTAACTTGGTACAAAAACCGGTTATTTCATAAACAAATAATCAGTTTTTAAGTTCAAGCAAAAGCTCTTTTTCATTGATCAAAATCTGATTACAAACTACAATTACATGCTTTTTATAAGCCAGTAAAAGAACTAACAATCATTGCTTAACTTAAAGAAACAAACTGATTTTATTAAAGCTTTAAACAACGAAAATGAAACTAAGCCTAAATTACGTCTAAGTGCAGCAGCCTCTTAGTCTTCATATGCCCCTTAATGTCCTTATTAAACGCATGTAAATGAGCTAAGCAATCAGCCACAAATTCAGCAAGAAAAACGTTGGAGATGCATTTGTAACCCCCCCTTGATTCACGCCTCCTTCATTATTCATGCATTGAAGTTTCTCCTTGAGTTCCTCTCCGTTCTCCAACTGAAATGGCTGTTCAAAAATGCTTCAATTAACGTGCTTAATGAGCAATTAAGCAAGTCAATCCATGATTAAAACCAAACGGACCATGAGCAGCAAAAGAATCCAAGGTTTGGTCTTCAAATGATTTCGCCAGTATTACTTCTTTGGATGAAACGTAACTTGGACTTGTGCTTGGAATTGAATGAGAATTGTGACTAGGGCTAATAGGACTT
This sequence comes from Chenopodium quinoa, assembly GCF_001683475.1. Lineage (NCBI taxonomy): Eukaryota > Viridiplantae > Streptophyta > Magnoliopsida > Caryophyllales > Amaranthaceae > Chenopodium > Chenopodium quinoa. The sequence continues at coordinate 7,485 of NW_018742243.1, forward strand.
TCGTGATTTGCATCAGTTTGACTTTCATTTAATTCAATTAGCTTTGTTGAATGTATTTGACTTTCATTTGATTCAATTAGCTTTGTTTGAATGTGTTTGACTTTCATTTGATTTAATTAGCTTTGTAGAATGTATTTGACTTTTATTCGATTTAATTAGCTTTGTTTGAAAGTTTTTTGACTCTCATTTAATTCAAATAGCTTTGTTTGAATGTGTTTCACTTTTATTTGATTCAATTAGCTTTGTAGAACGTATTTGACTTTCATTTGATCCAAATAGCTTTGTTTGAATGTGTTTGACTTTCATTTGATCCAATTAGCTTTGTAGAATGTATTTGACTTTCATTTGATTCAAATATCTTGTTTGAATGTTTTTGACTTTCATTTGATTCAATTAGCTTTGTAGAATGTATTTGACTTTTATTTGATTTAATTAGCTTTGTTTGAACATGTTTGACTCTCATTTGATTCAAATAGCTTTGTTTGAATGTGTTTGAGTTTCATTTGATTCAATTAGCTTTGTAGAATGTATTTGACTTTCATTTGATTCAAATAGCTTTGTTTGAATGTGATTGAATTTCATTTGATTCAATTTGCTTTGTAGATTGCATTTCACTTTCATTTGATTTATATAGCTTTGTTTGAATGTGTTTGACTTTCGTTTAAGTTAAAAAGCTTTTTTTGAATGTGTTTGACTTTTATTTGATTTAAAAGGCTTTGTTTGAATGTGTTTGACTTTTATTTGATTCAATTAGCTTTGTAGAATGTATTTGACTTTTATTTGATTTAATTAGCTTTGTTTGAACGTGTTTGACTCTCATTTGATTCAAATAGCTTTGTTTGAATGTGTTTGACTTTTATTTGATTCAATTAGCTTTGTAGAATGTATTCGACTTTCATTTGATTAAAATAGCTTTGTTTGAATGTGTTTGACTTTCATTTGATTCAATTTTGTTTGTTTGAATGTGTTTGACTTTCATTTGATTCTATTAGCTTAGTTGAATGTATTTGACTTTCATTTGATTTAATTAGCTTTGTTTTAATGTGTTTGACTTTTATTTGATTTAATTAGCTTTGTTTGAATGTATTTGACTCTCATTTGATTCAAATAGGTTTGTTTGAATGTGTTTAACTTTCATTTGATTCAATTAGCTTTGTAGATTGCATTTCACTTTCATTTGATTTAAATAACTTTGTTTGAATGCGTTTGACTTTCATTTGATTCAAATAGCTTTATTTGAATGTGTTTGAGTTTCATTTGATACAATTAGCTTTGTTGAACGTATTTGACATTCATTTGATTAAAATAGCTTTGTTTGAATATGTTTGACTTTCATTTGATTCAATTAGCTTTGTTTGAATGTGTTTGACTTTCATTTGATTCAATTAGCTTTGTATAATGTATTTGACTGTCATTTGATTCAAATAGCTTTGTTTGAATGTGTTTGACTTTCATTTGATTCAATTAGCTTAGTAGAATGTATTTGACTTTCATTTGATTCAATTAGCTTTGTAGAATGTATTTGACTTTCACTTGGTTCGAAAGCTTTGTTTGAATGTGATTGACTTTAATTTAATTATATTAGCTTATTTTGAATGTGTTTGACTTTAATTTAATTCGATTAGCTTATTTTGAATTACCTTATTTAATTCAATTAGCTTTGTAGAATGTATTTGACTTCCATTTTATTCAATTAGCTTTTGTTTGAATGTGTTTGTCTTTTATATGATTCAATTTGCTTTGTAGAATGTATTTGACTTTTATTTGATTTAATTAGCTTTGTTTGAATGTGTTTGACTTTCATTTGATTTAAAAGGCTTTGTTTGAATGTGTTTGACTTTCATTTGATTCAATTAGCTTTGTAGAATGTATTTTACTTTTATTTGATTTAATTAGCTTTGTTTGAATTTATTTGACTCTCCTTTGATTCAAATAGCTTTGTTTGAATGTGTTTGACTTTCATTTGATTCAATTACCTTTGTAGAATGTATTTGACTTTCATTTGATTCAAATAGCTTTATTTGAATGTGTTTGACTTTCAATTGATTCAATTAGCTTTGTATAATGTATTTGACTTTCATTTGATTCAAAATCTTTGTTTGAATGTGTTTGACTTTCATTTGATTCAATTAGCTTTGTTTGAATGTGTTTGACTTTAATTTAATTCAATTAGCTTTGTAGAATATATTAGACTTTTATTTGATTTAATTAGCTTTGTTTTAATGTATTTGACTCTGATTTGATTCAAATAGCATTGTTTGAATGTGTTTGACTTTCATTTGATTCAAATAGCTTTGTTTGAATGTTTTTTGACTTTCATTTGATTCAATTAGCTTTGTCGAACGTATTTGACTTTCATTTGATTCAAAATCTTTGTTTTAATGTGTTTGACTTTCATTTGATTCAATTAGCTTTGTTTGAATGTGTTTGACTTTAATTTAATTCAATTAGCTTTGTAGAATGTATTAGACTTTTATTTGATTTAATTAGCTTTGTTTTAATGTATTTGACTCTCATTTGATTCAAATAGCATTGTTTGAATGTGTTTGACTTTCATTTGATTCAAATAGCTTTGTTTGAATGTTTTTTACTTTCATTTGATTCAATTAGCTTTGTAGAATGTATTTGACTTTCATTTGATTAAAATAGCTTTGTTTGAATGTGCTTGACTTTCATTTGACTCAATCAGCTTAGTTTGAATGTGTTTGACTTTCATTTGATTCAATTAGCTTTGTTGAATGTATTTGACTCTCATTTGATTCAATTAGCTTTGTTTGAATGTGTTTGTCTTTCATTTGATTCAATTAGCTTTGTAGAATGTATTTGACTCTCATTTGATTCAAATAGCTTTGTTTGAATGCGTTTAACTTTCATTTGATTCAATTAGCTTTGTAGAATACATTTCACTTTAATTTAATTTAAACAACTTTGTTTGAATGTGTTTGATTTTCATTTGACTCAAATAGCTTTATTTGATTGCGTTTGACTTTCATATGATACAATTAGCTTTGTAGAACGTATTTGACTTTCATTTGATTCAAATAGCTTTGTTTGAATGTGTTTGACTTTCATTTGATTCAATTAGCTTTGTAAAATGTATTTGACTGTCATTTGAGTCAAATAACTTTGTTTGACTGTGTTTGACTTTCATTTGTTTCAATTTGCTTTGTAGAATGTATTTGACTTTCATTTTCTTCAAATAGCTTTGTTTGAATGTGTTTGACTTTTATTTGATTCAATTAGCTTTGTAGAATGTATTTGACATTCATTTAATTAAAATAGCTTTGTTTGAATGTGTTTGACTTTCATTTGATTCAATTAGCTTTGTTTGAATGTCTTTGACTTTCATTTGATTCAATTAGCTTTGTTTGAATGTCTTTGACTTTCATTTGATTCAATTAGCTTTGTAGAATGTATTTGACTTTCATTTGATTCAAATAGCTTTGTTTGAATGTGTTTGACTTTCATTTGATTCAATTAGCTTTGTAGAATGTCTTTTACTGTCATTTGATTCAAATAGCTTTGTTTGAATGTGTTTGAATTTCATTTAATTCAATTTGCTTTGTTGAATGCATTTCACTTTCATTTGATTTTTATAGCTTTGTTTGAATGTGTCTGACTTTCATTTAAATTAAAAAGCTTTTTTTGAATGTGTTTGACTTTCATTTGATTTAAAAGGCTTTGTTTGAATGTGTTTGACTTTCATTTGATTCAATTAGCTTTGTAGAATGTATTTTACTTTTATTTGATTTAATTAGCTTTGTTTAAATTTAATTGACTCTCATTTCATTCAAATAGCTTTGTTTGAATACGTTTGACTATCATTTGATTCAATTATCTTTGTAGAATGTATTTGACTTTCATTTGATTGAAATAGCTTTATTTGAATGTGTTTGACTTTCATTTGATTCAATTAGCTTTGTAGAATGTATTTGACTTTCATTTGATTCGAAATCTTTGTTTGAATGTGTTTGACTTTCATTTGATTCAATTAGCTTTGTTTGAATGTGTTTGACTTTAATTTAATTCAATTAGCTTTGTAGAATGTATTAGACTTTTATTTGATTTAATTAGCTTTGTTTTAATGTATTTGACTCTCATTTGATTCAAATAGCTTTGTTTGAATGTGTTTGACTTTCATTTGATTCAAATAGCTTTGTTTGAATGTGTTTGACTTTCATTTGATTCAATTAGCTTTGTAGAATGTAATTGACTTTCATTCGATTAAAATAGCTTTGTTTGAATGTGCTTGACTTTCATTTGATTCAATTAGCTTTGTTTGAATGTGTTTGACTTTCATTTGATTCAATTAGCTTTGTTGAATGTATTTGACTTTCATTTGATTCAATTAGCTTTGTTTGAATGTGTTTGACTTTCATTTGATTTAAATAGCTTTGTTTGAATGCGTTTAAATTTCATTTGATTCAATTAGCTATGAAGAATACATTTCACTTTCATTTAATTTAAACAACTTTGTTTGAATGTGTTTGACTTTCATTTGACTCAAATAGCTTTATTTGATTGCGTTTGACTTTCATTTGATATAATTAGCTTTGTAGAACGTATTTGTCTTTCATTTGATTCAAATAGCTTTATTTGAATGTGTTAGACTTTCATTTGATTCAATTAGCTTTGTTTGAATGTGTTTCACTTTCATTTGATTCAATTAGCTTTGTAGAATGCATTTCACTTTCATTTGATTCAAATAGCTTTGTTTGAATGTGTTTGACTTTCATTTGATACAATTAGCTTTGTAGAATGTAAATGACTATCATTTGATTCAAATAGCTTTGTTTGAATGAGTTTGACTTTCATTTGATTCAATTAGCTTAGTAGAATGTATTTGACTTTCATTTGATTCAAATAGCTTTGTTTGAATGTGTTTGACTTTCATTTGTTTCAATTAGCTTTGTAGAATGTATTTGACTTTCACTTGATTCGAAAGCTTTATTTGAATGTGTTTGACTTTCTTTAAATTCAATTAGCTTGTTTTGAATGTGTTTGACTTTAATTTAATTCAATTAGCTTTGTAGAATGTATTTGACTTCCATTTGATTCAATTAACTTTGTTTGAATGTATTTGACTTTTATATGATTCAATTAGCTTTGTAGAATGTATTTGACTTTTATTTGATTTAATTAGCTTTGTTTGAATGTGTTTGACTTTCATTTGATTCAATTAGCTTTGTAGAATGTATTTGACTTTCATTTGATTCAAATAGCTTTATTTGAATGTGTTTGACTTTCATTTGATTCAATTAGCTTTGTAGAATGTATTTGACATTCATTTTATTAAAATAGCTTTGTTTGAATGTGTTTGACTTTCATTGGATTCAATGAGCTTTGTAGAATGTATTTGACTTTCATTTGATTCGAAATCTTTGTTTGAATGTGTTTGACTTTCATTTGATACAATTAGCTTTGTTTGAATGTGTTTGACTTTAATTTAATTCAATTAGCTTTGTAGAATGTATTAGACTTTTATTCGATTTAATTAGCTTTGTTTTAATGTATTTGACTCTTATTTGATTCAAATAGCTTTGTTTGAATGTGTTTGACTTTCATTTGATTCAAATAGCTTTGTTTGAATGTGTTTGACTTTCATTTGATTCAATTAGCTTTGTAAAATGTAATTGACTTTCATTCGATTAAAATAGCTTTGTTTTAATGTGCTTGACTTTCATTTGATTTAATTAGCTTTGTTGAATGTATTTGACTTTCATTTGATTCAATTAGCTTTGTTTGAATGTGTTTGACTTTCATTTGATTAATTAGCTTTGTTTGAATGTGTTTGACTTTCATTTGATTCAAATAGCTTTGTTTGAATGCGTTTAACTTTCATTTGATTCAATTAGCTTTGAAGAATACATTTAACTTTCATTTAATTTGAACAACTTTGTTTGAATGTGTTTGACTTTCATTTGACTCAAATAGCTTTATTTGAATGCGTTTGACTTTTTTTTGATACAATTAGCTTTGTAGAACGTATTTGACTTTCATTTGAATTAAATAGCTTTATTTGAATGTGTTTGACTTTCATTTGATTCAATTAGCTTTGTTGAATGTATTTGACTCTCATTTGATTCAATTAGCTTTGTTGAATGTATTTGACTTTCATTTGATTGAAATAGCTTTATTTGACTGTGTTTGACTTTTATTTGATTCAATTAGCTTTGTATAATGTATTTGACTTTCATTTGATTCAAAATCTTTGTTTGAATGTGTTTGACTTTCATTTGATTCAAATAGCTTTATTTGAATGTGTTTGACTTTTATTTGATTCAATTAGCTTTGTAGAATGTATTCGACTTTCATTTGATTAAAATAGCTTTGTTTGAATGTGTTTGACTTTCATTTGATTCAATTTTCTTTGTTTGAATGTGTTTGACTTTCATTTGATTCTATTAGCTTAGTTTAATGTATTTGACTTTCATTTGATTTAATTAGCTTTGTTTTAATGTGTTTGACTTTTATTTGATTTAATTAGCTTTGTTTGAATGTATTTGACTCTCATTTGATTCAAATAGGTTTGTTTGAATGTGTTTAACTTTCATTTGATTCAATTAGCTTTGTAGATTGCATTTCACTTTCATTTGATTTAAATAACTTTGTTTGAATGCGTTTGACTTTCATTTGATTCAAATAGCTTTATTTGAATGTGTTTGACTTTCATTTGATACAATTAGCTTTGTTGAACGTATTTGACATTCATTTGATTAAAATAGCTTTGTTTGAATATGTTTGACTTTCATTTGATTCAATTAGCTTTGTTTGAATGTGTTTGACTTTCATTTGATTCAATTAGCTTTGTATAATGTATTTGACTGTCATTTGATTCAAATAGCTTTGTTTGAATGTGTTTGACTTTCATTTGATTCAATTAGCTTAGTAGAATGTATTTGACTTTCATTTGATTCAATTAGCTTTGTAGAATGTATTTGACTTTCACTTGGTTCGAAAGCTTTGTTTGAATGTGATTGACTTTAATTTAATTATATTAGCTAATTTTGAATGTGTTTGACTTTAATTTAATTCGATTAGCTTATTTTGAATTAGCTTATTTAATTCAATTAGCTTTGTAGAATGTATTTGACTTCCATTTGATTCAATTAGCTTTTGTTTGAATGTGTTTGACTTTTATATGATTCAATTTGCTTTGTAGAATGTATTTGACTTTTATTTGATTTAATTAGCTTTGTTTGAATGTGTTTGACTTTCATTTGATTTAAAAGGCTTTGTTTGAATGTGTTTGACTTTCAATTGATTCAATTAGCTTTGTAGAATGTATTTTACTTTTATTTGATTTAATTAGCTTTGTTTGAATTTATTTGACTCTCCTTTGATTCAAATAGCTTTGTTTGAATGTGTTTGACTTTCATTTGATTCAATTACCTTTGTAGAATGTATTTGACTTTCATTTGATTCAAATAGCTTTATTTGAATGTGTTTGACTTTCATTTGATTCAATTAGCTTTGTATAATGTATTTGACTTTCATATGATTCAAAATCTTTGTTTGAATGTGTTTGACTTTCATTTGATTCAATTAGTTTGTTTGAATTTGTTTGACTTTAATTTAATTCAATTAGCTTTGTAGAATGTATTAGACTTGTATTTGATTTAATTAGCTTTGTTTTAATGTATTTGACTCTCATTTGATTCAAATAGCATTGTTTGAATGTGTTTGACTTTCATTTGATTCAAATAGCTTTGTTTGAATGTTATTGACTTTCATTTGATTCAATTAGCTTTGTAGAATGTATTTGACTTTCATTTGATTCAAAATCTTTGTTTGAATGTGTTTGACTTTCATTTGATTCAATTAGCTTTGTTTGAATGTGTTTGACTTTAATTTAATTCAATTAGCTTTGTAGAATGTATTAGACTTTTATTTGATTTAATTAGCTTTGTTTTAATGTATTTGACTCTCATTTGATTCAAATAGCATTGTTTGAATGTGTTTGACTTTCATTTGATTCAAATAGCTTTGTTTGAATGTTTTTTACTTTCATTTGATTCAATTAGCTTTGTAGAATGTATTTGACTTTCATTTGATTCAAAATCTTTGTTTGAATGTGTTTGACTTTCATTTGATTCAATTAGCTTTGTTTGAATGTGTTTGACTTTAATTTAATTCAATTAGCTTTGTAGAATGTATTAGACTTTTATTTGATTTAATTAGCTTTGTTTTAATGTATTTGACTCTCATTTGATTCAAATAGCATTGTTTGAATGTGTTTGACTTTCATTTGATTCAATTAGCTTTGTTTGAATGTATTTGACTCTCATTTGATTCAAATAGGTTTGTTTGAATGTGTTTAACTTTCATTTGATTCAATTAGCTTTGTAGATTGCATTTCACTTTCATTTGATTTAAATAACTTTGTTTGAATGCGTTTGACTTTCATTTGATTCAAATAGCTTTATTTGAATGTGTTTGACTTTCATTTGATACAATTAGCTTTGTTGAACGTATTTGACATTCATTTGATTAAAATAGCTTTGTTTGAATAAGTTTGACTTTCATTTGATTCAATTAGCTTTGTTTGAATGTGTTTGACTTTCATTTGATTCAATTAGCTTTGTATAATGTATTTGACTGTCATTTGATTCAAATAGCTTTGTTTGAATGTGTTTGACTTTCATTTGATTCAATTAGCTTAGTAGAATGTATTTGACTTTCATTTGATTCAATTAGCTTTGTAGAATGTATTTGACTTTCACTTGGTTCGAAAGCTTTGTTTGAATGTGATTGACTTTAATTTAATTATATTAGCTAATTTTGAATGTGTTTGACTTTAATTTAATTCGATTAGCTTATTTTGAATTAGCTTATTTAATTCAATTAGCTTTGTAGAATGTATTTGACTTCCATTTGATTCAATTAGCTTTTGTTTGAATGTGTTTGACTTTTATATGATTCAATTTGCTTTGTAGAATGTATTTGACTTTTATTTGATTTAATTAGCTTTGTTTGAATGTGTTTGACTTTCATTTGATTTAAAAGGCTTTGTTTGAATGTGTTTGACTTTCAATTGATTCAATTAGCTTTGTAGAATGTATTTTACTTTTATTTGATTTAATTAGCTTTGTTTGAATTTATTTGACTCTCCTTTGATTCAAATAGCTTTGTTTGAATGTGTTTGACTTTCATTTGATTCAATTACCTTTGTAGAATGTATTTGACTTTCATTTGATTCAAATAGCTTTATTTGAATGTGTTTGACTTTCATTTGATTCAATTAGCTTTGTATAATGTATTTGACTTTCATTTGATTCAAAATCTTTGTTTGAATGTGTTTGACTTTCATTTGATTCAATTAGTTTGTTTGAATTTGTTTGACTTTAATTTAATTCAATTAGCTTTGTAGAATGTATTAGACTTGTATTTGATTTAATTAGCTTTGTTTTAATGTATTTGACTCTCATTTGATTCAAATAGCATTGTTTGAATGTGTTTGACTTTCATTTGATTCAAATAGCTTTGTTTGAATGTTATTGACTTTCATTTGATTCAATTAGCTTTGTAGAATGTATTTGACTTTCATTTGATTCAAAATCTTTGTTTGAATGTGTTTGACTTTCATTTGATTCAATTAGCTTTGTTTGAATGTGTTTGACTTTAATTTAATTCAATTAGCTTTGTAGAATGTATTAGACTTTTATTTGATTTAATTACCTTTGTTTTAATGTATTTGACTCTCATTTGATTCAAATAGCATTGTTTGAATGTGTTTGACTTTCATTTGATTCAAATAGCTTTGTTTGAATGTTTTTTACTTTCATTTGATTCAATTAGCTTTGTAGAATGTATTTGACTTTCATTTGATTAAAATAGCTTTGTTTGAATGTGCTTGACTTTCATTTGACTCAATTAGCTTAGTTTGAATTTGTTTGACTTTCATTTGATTCAATTAGCTTTGTTGAATGTATTTGACTCTCATTTGATTCAATTAGCTTTGTTTGAATGTGTTTGACTTTCATTTGATTCAATTAGCTTTGTAGAATGTATTTGACTCTCATTTGATTCAAATAGCTTTGTTTGAATGCGTTTAACTTTCATTTGATTCAATTAGCTTTGTAGAATACATTTCACTTTAATTTAATTTAAACAACTTTGTTTGAATGTGTTTGATTTTCATTTGACTCAAATAGCTTTATTTGATTGCGTTTGACTTTCATATGATACAATTAGCTTTGTAGAACGTATTTGACTTTCATTTGATTCAAATAGCTTTGTTTGAAAGTGTTTGACTTTCATTTGATTCAATTAGCTTTGTAAAATGTATTTGACTTTCATTTGAGTCAAATAACTTTGTTTGACTGTGTTTGACTTTCATTTGTTTCAATTTGCTTTGTAGAATGTATTTGACTTTCATTTTCTTCAACTAGCTTTGTTTGAATGTGTTTGACTTTTATTTGATTCAATTAGCTTTGTAGAATGTATTTGACATTCATTTAATTAAAATAGCTTTGTTTGAATGTGTTTGACTTTCATTTGATTCAATTCGCTTTGTTTGAATGTCTTTGACTTTCATTTGATTCAATTAGCTTTGTTTGAATGTCTTTGACTTTCATTTGATTCAATTAGCTTTGTAGAATGTATTTGACTTTCATTTGATTCAAATAGCTTTGTTTGAATGTGTTTGACTTTCATTTGATTCAATTAGCTTTGTAGAATGTCTTTTACTGTCATTTGATTCAAATAGCTTTGTTTGAATGTGTTTGAATTTCATTTAATTCAATTTGCTTTGTTGACTGCATTTCACTTTCATTAGATTTATATAGCTTTGTTTGAATGTGTCTGACTTTCATTTAAATTAAAAAGCTTTTTTGAATGTGTTTGACTTTCATTTGATTTAAAAGGCTTTGTTTGAATGTGTTTGACTTTCATTTGATTCAATTAGCTTTGTAGAATGTATTTTACTTTTATTTGATTTAATTAGCTTTGTTTAAATTTAATTGACTCTCATTTCATTCAAATAGCTTTGTTTGAATACGTTTGACTATCATTTGATTCAATTATCTTTGTAGAATGTATTTGACTTTCATTTGATTGAAATAGCTTTATTTGAATGTGTTTGACTTTCATTTGATTCAATTAGCTTTGTAGAATGTATTTGACTTTCTTTTGATTCGAAATCTTTGTTTGAATGTGTTTGACTTTCATTTGATTCAATTAGCTTTGTTTGAATGTGTTTGACTTTAATTTAATTCAATTAGCTTTGTAGAATGTATTAGACTTTTATTTGATTTAATTAGCTTTGTTTTAATGTATTTGACTCTCATTTGATTCAAATAGCATTGTTTGAATGTGTTTGACTTTCATTTGATTCAAATAGCTTTGTTTGAATGTTTTTTACTTTCATTTGATTCAATTAGCTTTGTAGAATGTATTTGACTTTCATTTGATTAAAATAGCTTTGTTTGAATGTGCTTGACTTTCATTTGACTCAATTAGCTTAGTTTGAATTTGTTTGACTTTCATTTGATTCAATTAGCTTTGTTGAATGTATTTGACTCTCATTTGATTCAATTAGCTTTGTTTGAATGTGTTTGACTTTCATTTGATTCAATTAGCTTTGTAGAATGTATTTGACTCTCATTTGATTCAAATAGCTTTGTTTGAATGCGTTTTACTTTCATTTGATTCAATTAGCTTTGTAGAATACATTTCACTTTAATTTAATTTAAACAACTTTGTTTGAATGTGTTTGATTTTCATTTGACTCAAATAGCTTTACTTGATTGCGTTTGACTTTCATATGATACAATTAGCTTTGTAGAACGTATTTGACTTTCATTTGATTCAAATAGCTTTGTTTGAAAGTGTTTGACTTTCATTTGATTCAATTAGCTTTGTAAAATGTATTTGACTTTCATTTGAGTCAAATAAATTTGTTTGACTGTGTTTGACTTTCATTTGTTTCAATTTGCTTTGTAGAATGTATTTGACTTTCATTTTCTTCAACTAGCTTTGTTTGAATGTGTTTGACTTTTATTTGATTCAATTAGCTTTGTAGAATGTATTTGACATTCATTTAATTAAAATAGCTTTGTTTGAATGTGTTTGACTTTCATTTGATTCAATTCGCTTTGTTTGAATGTCTTTGACTTTCATTTGATTCAATTAGCTTTGTTTGAATGTCTTTGACTTTCATTTGATTCAATTAGCTTTGTAGAATGTATTTGACTTTCATTTGATTCAAATAGCTTTGTTTGAATGTGTTTGACTTTCATTTGATTCAATTAGCTTTGTAGAATGTCTTTTACTGTCATTTGATTCAAATAGCTTTGTTTGAATGTGTTTGAATTTCATTTAATTCAATTTGCTTTGTTGACTGCATTTCACTTTCATTTGATTTATATAGCTTTGTTTGAATGTGTCTGACTTTCATTTAAATTAAAAAAGCTTTTTTTGAATGTGTTTGACTTTCATTTGATTTAAAAGGCTTTGTTTGAATGTGTTTGACTTTCATTTGATTCAATTAGCTTTGTAGAATGTATTTTACTTTTATTTGATTTAATTAGCTTTGTTTAAATTTAATTGACTCTCATTTCATTCAAATAGCTTTGTTTGAATACGTTTGACTATCATTTGATTCAATTATCTTTGTAGAATGTATTTGACTTTCATTTGATTGAAATACCTTTATTTGAATGTGTTTGACTTTCATTTGATTCAATTAGCTTTGTAGAATGTATTTGACTTTCATTTGATTCGAAATCTTTGTTTGAATGTGTTTGACTTTCATTTGATTCAATTAGATTTGTTTGAATGTGTTTGACTTTAATTTAATTCAATTAGCTTTGTAGAATGTATTAGACTTTTATTTGATTTAATTAGCTTTGTTTTAATGTATTTGACTCTCATTTGATTCAAATATCATTGTTTGAATGTGTTTGACTTTCATTTGATTCAAATAGCTTTGTTTGAATGTTTTTTACTTTCATATGATTCAATTAGCTTTGTAGAATGTATTTGACTTTCATTTGATTAAATTAGCTTTGTTTGAATGTGCTTGACTTTCATTTGACTCAATTAGCTTAGTTTGAATTTGTTTGACTTTCATTTGATTCAATTAGCTTTGTTGAATGTATTTGACTCTCATTTGATTCAATTAGCTTTGTTTGAATGTGTTTGACTTTCATTTGATTCAATTAGCTTTGTAGAATGTATTTGACTCTCATTTGATTCAAATAGCTTTGTTTGAATGCGTTTAACTTTCATTTGATTCAATTAGCTTTGTAGAATACATTTCACTTTAATTTAATTTAAACAACTTTGTTTGAATGTGTTTGATTTTCATTTGACTCAAATAGCTTTATTTGATTGCGTTTGACTTTCATATGATACAATTAGCTTTGTAGAACGTATTTGACTTTCATTTGATTCAAATAGCTTTGTTTGAAAGTGTTTGACTTTCATTTGATTCAATTAGCTTTGTAAAATGTATTTGACTTTCATTTGAGTCAAATAACTTTGTTTGACTGTGTTTGACTTTCATTTGTTTCAATTTGCTTTGTAGAATGTATTTGACTTTCATTTTCTTCAACTAGCTTTGTTTGAATGTGTTTGACTTTTATTTGATTCAATTAGCTTTGTAGAATGTATTTGACATTCATTTAATTAAAATAGCTTTGTTTGAATGTGTTTGACTTTCATTTGATTCAATTCGCTTTGTTTGAATGTCTTTGACTTTCATTTGATTCAATTAGCTTTGTTTGAATGTCTTTGACTTTCATTTGATTCAATTAGCTTTGTAGAATGTATTTGACTTCATTTGATTCAAATAGCTTTGTTTGAATGTGTTTGACTTTCATTTGATTCAATTAGCTTTGTAGAATGTCTTTTACTGTCATTTGATTCAAATAGCTTTGTTTGAATGTGTTTGAATTTCATTTAATTCAATTTGCTTTGTTGACTGCATTTCACTTTCATTTGATTTATATAGCTTTGTTTGAATGTGTCTGACTTTCATTTAAATTAAAAAGCTTTTTTTGAATGTGTTTGACTTTCATTTGATTTAAAAGGCTTTGTTTGAATGTGTTTGACTTTCATTTGATTCAATTAGCGTTGTAGAACGTATTTTACTTTTATTTGACTTAATTAGCTTTGTTTAAATTTAATTGACTCTCATTTCATTCAAATAGCTTTGTTTGAATACGTTTGACTATCATTTGATTCAATTATCTTTGTAGAATGTATTTGACTTTCATTTGATTGAAATAGCTTTATTTGAATGTGTTTGACTTTCATTTGATTCAATTAGCTTTGTAGAATGTATTTGACTTTCTTTTGATTCGAAATCTTTGTTTGAATGTGTTTGACTTTCATTTGATTCAATTAGCTTTGTTTGAATGTGTTTGACTTTAATTTAATTCAATTAGCTTTGTAGAATGTATTAGACTTTTATTTGATTTAATTAGCTTTGTTTTAATGTATTTGACTCTCATTTGATTCAAATAGCTTTGTTTGAATGTGTTTGACTTTCATTTGATTCAAATAGCTTTGTTTGAATGTGTTTGACTTTCATTTGATTCAATTAGCTTTGTAGAATGTAATTGACTTTCATTTCGATTAAAATAGCTTTGTTTGAATGTACTTGACTTTCATTTGATTCAATTAGCTTTGTTTGAATGTGTTTGACTTTCATTTGATTCAATTAGCTTTGTTGAATGTATTTGACTTTCATTTGATTCAATTAGCTTTGTTTGAATGTGTTTGACTTTCATTTGATTCAAATAGCTTTGTTTGAATGCGTTTAACTTTCATTTGATTCAATTAGCTATGAGAAAACATTTCACTTCATTTAATTTAAACAACTTTGTTTGAATGTGTTTTGACTTTCATTTGACTCAAATAGCTTTATTTGATTGCGTTTGACTTTCATTTGATATAATTAGCTTTGTAGAACGTATTTGTCTTTCATTTGATTCAAATAGCTTTATTTGAATGTGTTAGACTTTTCATTTGATTCAATTAGCTTTGTTTGAATGTGTTTCTCTTTCATTTGATTCAATTAGCTTTGTAGAATGCATTTCACTTTCATTTGATTCAAATAGCTTTGTTTGAATGTGTTTGACTTTCATTTGATACAATTAGCTTTGTAGAATGTATTTGACTTTCATTTGTTTCAATTAGCTTTCTAGAATGTATTTGATTTTCACTTGATTCAAATAGCTTAGTAGAATGTATTTGACTTTCATTTGATTCAAATAGCTTTGTTTGAATGTGTTTGACTTTCATTTGTTTCAATTAGCTTTGTAGAATGTATTTGACTTCACTTGATTCGAAAGCTTTATTTGAATGTGTTTGACTTTCTTTTAAATTCAATTAGCTTGTTTTGAATGTGTTTGACTTTAATTTAATTCAATTAGCTTTGTAGAATGTATTTGACTTCCATTTGATTCAATTAACTTTGTTTGAATGTATTTGACTTTTATATGATTCAATTAGCTTTGTAGAATGTATTTGACTTTTATTTGATTTAATTAGCTTTGTTTGAATGTGTTTGACTTTCATTTGATTCAATTAGCTTTGTAGAATGTATTTGACTTTCATTTGATTCAAATAGCTTTATTTGAATGTGTTTGACTTTCATTTGATTCAATTAGCTTTTTAGAATGTATTTGACATTCATTTTATTAAAATAGCTTTGTTTGAATGTGTTTGACTTTCATTGGATTCAATGAGCTTTGTAGAATGTATTTGACTTTCATTTGATTTGAAATCTTTGTTTGAATGTGTTTGACTTTCATTTGATTCAATTAGCTTTGTTTGAATGTGTTTGACTTTAATTTAATTCAATTAGCTTTGTAGAATGTATTAGACTTTTATTCGATTTAATTAGCTTTGTTTTAATGTATTTGACTCTTATTTGATTCAAATAGCTTTGTTTGAATGTGTTTGACTTTCATTTGATTCAAATAGCTTTGTTTGAATGTGTTTGACTTTCATTTGATTCAATTAGCTTTGTAAAATGTAATTAACTTTCATTCGATTAAAATAGCTTTGTTTTGAATGTGCTTGACTTTCATTTGATTTAATTAGCTTTGTTGAATGTATTTGACTTTCATTTGATTCAATTAGCTTTGTTTGAATGTGTTTGACTTTCATTTGATTTAATTAGCTTTGTTTTAATGTATTTGACTCTCATTTGATTCAAATAGCTTTGTTTGAATGTGTTTGACTTTCATTTGATTCAATTAGCTTTGTTGAATGTATTTGACTTTCATTTGATTCAATTAGCTTTGTTTGAATGTGTTTTGACTTTCATTTGATTCAAATAGCTTTGTTTGAATGCGTTTAACTTTCATTTGATTCAATTAGCTTTGAAGAATACATTTAACTTTCATTTAATTTGAACAACTTTGTTTGAATGTGTTTGACTTTCATTTGACTCAAATAGCTTTATTTGATTGCGTTTTGACTTTCATTTGATACAATTAGCTTTGTAGAACGTATTTGACTTTCATTTGAATCAAATAGCTTTATTTGAA
Organism: Chenopodium quinoa; assembly: GCF_001683475.1. Taxonomy (NCBI): domain Eukaryota; kingdom Viridiplantae; phylum Streptophyta; class Magnoliopsida; order Caryophyllales; family Amaranthaceae; genus Chenopodium; species Chenopodium quinoa. The sequence goes on from NW_018742243.1 coordinate 23,987, forward strand.
TGTGTTTGACTTTCATTTGATTCAATTAGCTTTGTTTGAATGTGTTTGACTTTCATTTGATTCAATTAGCTTTGTAGAATGCATTTCACTTTCATTTGATTCAAATAGCATTGTTTGAATGTGTTTTGACTTTCATTTGATACAATTAGCTTTGTTAGAATGTAAATGACTATCATTTGATTCAAAATAGCTTTGTTTGAATGTGTTTAACTTTCATTTGATTCAATTAGCTTTGTAAAATGTAATTAACTTTCATTCGATTAAAATAGCTTTGTTTGAATGTGCTTGATTTCATTTGATTTAATTAGCTTTGTTGAATGTATTTGACTTTCATTTGATTCAATTAGCTTTGTTTGAATGTGTTTGACTTTCATTTGATTTAATTAGCTTTGTTTTAATGTATTTGACTCTCATTTGATTCAAATAGCTTTGTTTGAATGTGTTTGACTTTCATTTGATTCAATTAGCTTTGTTGAATGTATTTGACTTTCATTTGATTCAATTAGCTTTGTTTGAATGTGTTTGACTTTCATTTGATTCAAATAGCTTTGTTTGAACGCGTTTAACTTTCATTTGATTCAAATAGCTTTTGAAGAATACATTTAACTTTCATTTAATTTGAACATCTTTGTTTGAATGTGTTTGACTTTCATTTGACTCAAATAGCTTTATTTGATTGCGTTTGACTTTCATTTGATACAATTAGCTTTGTTAGAACGTATTTGACTTTCATTTGAATCAAATAGCTTTATTTGAATGTGTTTGACTTTCATTTGATTCAATTAGCTTTGTTTGAATGTGTTTGACTTTCATTTGATTCAATTAGCTTTGTTGAATGCATTTCACTTTCATTTGATTCAAATAGCATTGTTTGAATGTGTTTTGACTTTCATTTGATACAATTAGCTTTGTAGAATGTAAATGACTATCATTTGATTCAAATAGCTTTGTTTGAATGAGTTTGACTTTCATTTGATTCAATTAGCTTAGTAGAATGTATTTGACTTTCATTTGATTCAAATAGCTTTGTTTGAATGTGTTTGACTTTCATTTGTTTCAATTAGCTTTGTAGAATGTATTTGACTTTCACTTGATTCGAAAGCTTTATTTGAATGTGTTTGACTTTCTTTAAATTCAATTAGCTTGTTTTGAATGTGTTTGACTTTAATTTAATTCAATTAGCTTTGTAAAATGTATTTGACTTCCATTTGATTCAATTAACTTTGTTTGAATGTATTTGACTTTTATATGATTCAATTAGCTTTGTAGAATGTATTTGACTTTTATTTGATTTAATTAGCTTTGTTTGAATGTGTTTGACTTTCATTTGATTCAATTAGCTTTGTAGAATGTATTTGACTTTCATTTGATTCAAATAGCTTTATTTGAATGTGTTTGACTTTCATTTGATTCAATTAGCTTTGTAAAATGTATTTGACATTCATTTTATTAAAATAGCTTTGTTTGAATGTGTTTGACTTTCATTGGATTCAATGAGCTTTGTAGAATGTATTTGACTTGCATTTGATTCGAAATCTTGTTTGAATGTTTGACTTTCATTTGATTCAATTAGCTTTGTTTCGAATGTGTTTGACTTTAATTTAATTCAATTAGCTTTGTAGAATATATTAGACTTTTATTCGATTTAATTAGCTTTGTTTTAATGTATTTGACTCTTATTTGATTCAAATAGCTTTGTTTGAATGTGTTTGACTTTCATTTGATTCAAATAGCTTTGTTTGAATGTGTTTGACTTTCATTTGATTCAATTAGCTTTGTAAAATGTAATTAACTTTCATTCGATTAAAATAGCTTTGTTTGAATGTGCTTGACTTTCATTTGATTTAATTAGCTTTGTTGAATGTATTTGACTTTCATTTGATTCAATTAGCTTTGTTTGAATGTTTGACTTTCATTTGATTTAATTAGCTTTGTTTTAATGTATTTGACTCTCATTTGATTCAAATAGCTTTGTTTGAATGTGTTTGACTTTCATTTGATTCAATTAGCTTTATTGAATGTATTTGACTTTCATTTGATTCAATTAGCTTTGTTTGAATGTGTTTGACTTTCATTTGATTCAAATAGCTTTGTTTGAATGCGTTTAACTTTCATTTGATTCAATTAGCTTTGAAGAATACATTTAACTTTCATTTAATTTGAACAACTTTGTTTGAATGTGTTTGACTTTCATTTGACTCAAATAGCTTTATTTGATTGCGTTTGACTTTCATTTGATACAATTAGCTTTGTAGAACGTATTTGACTTTCATTTGAATCAAATAGCTTTATTTGAATGTGTTTGACTTTCATTTGATTCAATTAGCTTTGTTTGAATGTGTTTGACTTTCATTTGATTCAATTAGCTTTGTAGAATGCATTTCACTTTCATTTGATTTAAATAGCTTTGTTTGAATGTGTTTGACTTTCATTTGATACAATTAGCTTTGTAGAATGTATTTGACTGTCATTTGATTCAAAGAGCTTTGTTTGAATGTGTTTCACTTTCATTTGATTCAATTAGCTTAGAATGTATTTGACTTTCATTTGATTCAAATAGCTTTTTTTGAATGTGTTTGACTTTCATTTGTTTCAATTAGCTTTTGTAGAATGTATTTGACATTCATTTTTATTAAAATAGCTTTGTTTGAATGTGTTTGACTTTCATTTGATTCAATTAGCTTTGTTTGAATGTGTTTGACTTTCATTTGATTCAATTAGCTTTATAGAATGTATTTGACTTTCATTTGATTCAAATAGCTTTGTTTGAATGTGTTTTGACTTTCAATTGATTCAATTAGCTTTGTAGAATGTGTTTGACTGTCATTTGATTCAAATAGCTTTGTTTGAA